>NC_061113.1:139606302-139645465 GCF_002878395.1 Capsicum annuum | reverse complement strand
TAGCTAATTAGTACAGATCATAGTACCTCTGTGGAAGATCAGGTACGCCAATGTAATTTCTGAGTTTAGTTGTCTTTTCTCTTTATTCTGATTTACATTTAGCTTTTGATTTCTCGATTATCATAATGTTTTGTTCGAATTTCTATTTTATTACTATCCATTTTTTTCCTTACTAATAAATATTGTAGGCAAATGTTTGATCGAGCTTTGCAAAAATTTTGTGTAAAGGTTAGATTTTTTTTTATGAGCATGACTAGTAGTATTACATATTAAAACAGCACAGGTAGATGATGAGAGGACTATTAGGAGTACCTAAAGGTTAGGTTTAATCATATTATTTTGAAATTTCGATTATCGTATTGTTTTGTTGTACTTTCATTTCTCTTTTTGTTGATGAATGACCGGTTGAATTTTGAGAATTTTTTTTGTAAGGATAAGATATTTATTATTATGTTTTGAATGTTATATTGTATATATTGAATTTAGGAAGACAATAAATAAACTACTTACAAAGATATTATAAACAAACTTTTATTAGATTTTAATTTGCAAATCTATTTTTAATAAAACTTTGTCATATATTATTAGAAATATGTGTAAATATAATATATATGCATATTGTGTAAATTTGAAGAATGATAGTGCATGAGTTGGTCTAAGTAATATAAATTAATTACTCCATTGTTTATGTAATGACAGTACATTAAAACAAAAATTTTATCATGATAAAATAACTAAAATGATAAGAAAGAACATAAATCAATAAATCATTTGTAAAAAGAAAAAGAATAGGTGAGACCCGATAGACAATAATATATATATAACATATAATAGTTATTTATCTTATTTAAATAGATATAACATTCATTTTACCGTTAATTGCTACCTTTTACGTAATAATTTTATTTTTATATATAATTTTATTAATGAGAAAATGGTCTATTATCCCCCCAACCTTTAGTCGAAATTCGAACTACACACTCAACCTTTAAAGGTGAGCTATTACCCCCCCGATCTATTTTTTCATATATTTACAACCCCTTCAAATGTTGACCTATCAAGGAAGGTGAGAACATCCCCTCTAGGCGTGTTGGTTTAGTCCAGCAACTCCAAAATTAAGAGTTTAGCCTTCCACATGTATAATACACGTCATTAATTGATTATTTGATGAAATAAATCATGAAAAACTACTCTCTCTTCCGACAGTCATCTTCTTCTTCTTTATACGACCCATCTCCTTGTCCACCATCTGCCTTCATGTTCCTCTATTTTTTTTATTTTATTTCTTTAACATACATTTTAGCTTTTAATCCCAATTTGTACTTCAATTCTTGAAGTTTTGTTTTATAATTGGTTTAACTATTAATTTAGGGTTTGTAATTTGATGATCGATTTTGTCAAAATTCATGAAATGACAAATTCGAAACTGAATAAGCTTTGTATGGATGAATCAGACCCAATGCTCAATGCTGTTGTGAGATGCAAACATGGTATTTTGCTTGACTTGCAAACTTCATGGTCGAAGTCAAATTCGGGAAGAAGATTTTGGTCTTGTCCCTACTATGGTGTATGTATTTTGCATTGTATTTTGCTGTCAATTTATATTCAAATTATGATAATGTACTGATTTCTAAAAAAAAAATCAGTCTTAAAAATGTAATTTTTTTCTATGGAGGGACAAAGAAAAAGTAGATCCAACATCAAATTTTATCATTCCAAGATTGGTGAACAAAATCAATGAGTTGGAAGAAGAATTATGGCTGAAACAGGTTCAAATTGATAACTTGACGCAGGAGAAGAGGCTCAATAGAAGATGGAGATGGTGTAGGTTCAATAGGAATATATTTTTATGTATTTTAATTTGTGTTGCTGCTATGTTCATCAGCAACAAATGAACTGAAAGTAGTTGCTAGATCTGGTCTACTATGGTGTAAATTTATATACCTCTCTCTAAATATATCAGATTATGTTCTATTATGGTATCTTTTGCCTAGTTGTATGTTCTGTTATGGTGTCTTTTGCCTAGTTGTATGTTCTGTTATGGTGTCTTTTACCTAGTCGCACTTCAGATGTTTGTTGTGCTGCTGCTATGTTATTGTTTGCACTTTCAAAATTATGTCTTGTGTTACTACTACGTTGTTGTTTACACTTACAAAATTGTGTCGTGTATTGCTGTTATGTTATTGTTTACACTTGTTGTGTCTTGTGTTATTGTTATGTTATTGTTTACGCTTGCAAAGTTGTGTCTTGTTAGGCAAAGCACTGTGTTATTTCTATGTGTTTACACTTAGATCGTGTAATGACAACGTTGTGTTGACATTATAGCAACTTCACCACCATTTATACAACACAACAATAATGCCTAATGACAACATTCATCAACAAAACATTCCAACTTCAAACAACATCATCATTCATACCAAAATAAATTCATATTCATAATGTCTAACCATTAGGAAACATTCATCAACAAAATATACAGTGCTTAAATTGTTTTCCAACACCCAAATAAAATTATTTTCATGTCAACTGGTCTAACTTAAAATAGTGCTTAAAATAATCAACATCACTACAACTTTCAAGGCATCTTGGACTTTGAAGAATTGCTTTTTTGACTTGGATTATTTGAACTGCTTCCCACATTCTTCTTTCTTTTCTTCTCTTTAATCTCTTGTAGTTTTTTTTGTTGATATTGCTGCTTTGCCATTCCATTTCAGCTTACTGGTAGTACTTGGTGTATAACCAATGTTACCAGTTATATCAGCTGATCTTGTCACCTTTTCTTAACGAATAGAGCAGATCCTACTGCTAGGCATGCTAAGCTGCAGTGAAGGATAAAAATTATTCATTTTTTCATACATTAAAGGCTCATATTGTACACAAGATACAACAAAGTTTAATACTTACATTTAGAACTTTGAATCCATTTTCAGCTTGGAACACACCCATTTCCATTACTTTTGACCTTTTCAATGGAGCTATTTTTTCTTATCATTACCCTTCTTTTTTTAGTAGTACCAGCCATTGAAGATGATGCACAATAATCAGAAGGTGCAGAACAGGATGCTGGGAAAATAGTAGGTGCAGAAGGTGTTTTAGGTAGAGGAGGTGCACTAGGTACTGCTGGTGTTGTCTTTTTTTTCTCCCTCTTTTTTTTTCTTGTTGACATACACTAATGGTTTCTGATGGAGTTTTCTATACATATAAAAAAGAAAAGAGTTATATAAAGGGAAAAGGCATTGTTTCCCCCCAAACTATACCCGAAAAGTCGAAGCCACACCTAAACTATACTATTGGCCTATTACACACCTAAACTATAAAAAAGTGAAACTATTTACACCCTGTCAGGCTACCACCACTTGCATGTGGTGTAGTGTTTTACATGCGCTGCCACGTCAGCACCACGTCAGTAAAAAGTAACACTTTTTTATAGTTAAGGTGTGTAATAGGTCACTTATATAGTTTAGGTGTGGATTCGACTTTTCGACTATAGCTTGGGGTGGAAACGATGTCTTTTCCCTTAATGTTTTTAGCCGTTTACTTTTGTTATTTAATAGGCTGGACGTGCCTAAAATAATTGTAACACACGCGCCTTAGAATGGGGATCGCGGGGAGGTAATAATATCACTTTTATATAATTAAGGTGTGTAATAGGTCACCAGTATAGTTTAGATGTGGCTTAGACTTTTCAGGTATAGTTTAGGGTGGAAACGATGCCTTTTCCCTTATATAAAAGTTATTGAGCTAAATAGTACAAGTGTAATATTACCTTAGGTCTGCCTCTTCCCCTGCCTAAACCAACACTGACTTGAGGAGGTGCATTTGGTGTTTCTGGTGTAGTTTTCTATATATTAAAATAATGTTAAGAAGTTTGAGAAAATAAGTAATATACTAAATTAAATGTTAAACTTACCTTTGGTCTGCCTTTTTCCCTACCTGGACCATTAGGCGTTACTAATAGTGCAACACTTGGTTCTGCTGATTATCCTCTTAGAGGGAACCTTCTTTTGTTGTAGCCTCTAACATGACACAAACTACAGTTATTGCTAGTCCAATTCTAGGAAACTTTCCAGGTTTCTTTGTTTCTTTAGCTTCCTTCTTCCTAGACTTAGATGGCCTGCCAGGCAAGGTACTAATTTCAAGTGGTGCAACAATAATGTTTGATGAAATACACCACATTTCCATATTTGTTAATGGTTCAAGCACATTGGCATAAGTCCTCAAGTATGTTTCCTTATTGTAGCAGCTGTTAATATAGTCATACAAGGGGTGTTTCTTGAACAACAGTGAGCCATACCATGTGCACATGGTACGCCCTTTAACTGCCATAACCTACAACTACATGTCCTCTTGATAATATTCACTGTGTGTTGACAAAGCCCTTCTTTCACTTTAAAATCAGTCACTCCATTAAACTCAATGGTACAATCCATATCCCTATTGATGTTCTCCTCTAAAATATTGAAACACATTGGTGAGTAATTACTACACCAGGTATTTGGAAACTCCCTTAGAGTGCCTATTCTTGTCATCATCTTCACTCTTATTTCTTCAAGCATATAAATGATGGTCTTGTGCCTAGTTGCCAAGATTCATACATTAAGACACTCACTCATGTTGTTATCCACTGAATAACACTTTACTTCTGTGTTGAAGTAAAGCTTGTACTTGTAATTAATGTTGTAGTACATTAAGTCTTGCATCATTTTTTCAGGACCAAGCAACTTTATCTTCTATATGTTCTTCCCTAATTGGGATTTAAATGTACTTTTTGCTATCTTCCAAAACTGTTGTCTTCTTTGAAGACCTCTCCAGTCCTTAGCCCAATGAGCTAAGATGTGCCTTGCACATCTTCTATGTTCAGATTGAGGTAACACCTCCTCAATAACTGCAAACAATCCCTTCAGTAAACATACATAACAAAAAAAGGGTGAAGTTAGGGCATAATTACATATACTAAGTTAAAGTAAAAAGAAATGAGGTTAAACATAAAATAGTGTACATACCTTCTGCATATCTATAATCAGGGTAAGACCTTCACCTTCTCCAAGTCTTAGGTCATTCCTTATGCACCTAACAAACCATGACCAGGTGTTTTTATTCTCTTTTTCAACTACTACCCAAGCAAGTGGCAGCATCTAGTTGTTTCCATCCTTAGCCACAACAACTAACAATTGGCCTTTACAAATACCCTTAAGAAAACAACCATCTAAACCTATGCACTTCCTACAATGTACCATGCCTTTTTCAAAGCATCAAAGCAGATGTAAAAAGTCTGGAATTTTGGTTTACCTGCTTCATCAGCCTCACCAAGTTTGACAACACAACTGGTCCCCGGGTTTGTCCTCAACAGTTCATCTTTGTAGTCAAGGATTCTTCCAAATTCTACAACATGATCACCCATTATCTCTTTCAACACTTTAGCCCTTGATCTTCTCACAGTGGTCTTACTAACATAAAGTTTGAACTTTTTCTAATCAACTCATGCAACTTGAATACTCTTATGTTTGGTTGCTCAACTAGTCTTTCTCTGAAGGTTTCAGCTAAGAACTTTGTATTGCACAAGTAATTTCTGGTTGTCTTGTTGCAAGTATGCTTTGGAATGTAAGTTTTTACCATGAAATCATTTGTTGTCTTGTCAAGACCTGCATATAAAAGCCATGGCCAGCTATCCTTGTACCTAACTCTAACTTTTTTTGGCTCATTAACCCATTTCTCCACAGGAACCCTTTTTCTTACTGCATATTTAGTCACTGCTCTTCTAAATTCACTCACATCTTTAAACACCATACCTAATTGCCAAACAATTTTCTTTGTAGTTGGGTAATGAATGATTTTTTGATTTGTTGTCCAATTTTTTGACAACTTCACAGTTCTTGCTCTACTAGAATCAACCACTTCATGTTCATCATCACCACAGCAATCATCTTCATCCAATACAAAACTATCCTCATCAGAACTTGCAAAGTAAGGCTCATCACCTCCAAGCCTTCCTTCATGACTTACTCTACCTGTTTCAGTTTCATCAAAACCTAGATCTGTTCCTGCTTCACCTACTGGTACCTCTGCATTGTCAGCTGGTACTCTCTCACTTCTTTTTCTCTTTTGAAACTCTCTTTTCAGCTCTCAACTCCCTAACCTCCTCATGTACATCACTACCATACTCCTCTTCATCATCATCTCCAACTAATTCTCCTTCTGACTCAACACTATCCTCTGTAGAATAATCAGAAACCTCTACTTCTTCTTCTAAAAAATCAGATCAGCAGGACCAACATCTATATCATCTACTGCAGCATTTACTGTAACATCACTTGTTATAGCAGCACTAGGTGCAACAGCACTTGATGCAGCAGCCCTTGGTGCAGCAACAGTTGGTGCAGTAACACTTGGTGCAGCAACACTTGGTGCAGCAACACTTGATACAATAGTGAAAATAGGTGTGGTATTGAAAGGAGATGTGGTTGAAAAACAAAAGAAGTAGGGTCCTCCACATTTAAATGGTTCTCACCTACCGTAAAGTTAGGCCTAGCATTAAAAGATGCATCAGATTCCTCCAAATCCCCATGACAAACATTTTCTAAAAATAAAAGTTTGGGAGGAGGGGGGCCACAACATCTGGCTCATCAACTAAATGGTTAACAAATAGCTCCACTTCATCTCCATCTTCCAAGGAACACATCATCTCAAAAATATCCATATCATTATCAACATCTACCAAAATGTCACTGTTTGGTGCTTTAATACTAAAAGTGCAACTTGTGCTATATTCCAAATTTTTAATATAGTCTTTCAACTCAAAATATGACATCTTATCTACATCAACATCCAAAAATTCTATTGCTAACTCTCTCTTATAAACTGGTTTCTCCCTACTAAAATGTAAGACCCCACCATGGTATCATCTTAGAGTTATCAACGTAAAATCATTCATGTCTTACTTGATGACAATAAAGAATCAAATAAGACATAGTAGCATAGCAGAAACATTATATAGTAGCATAGCAGAAACATTATGAAAAAAGAAAAAAAAATTATTTCATGAACATGCTACAAAATTAAACACCAAAATAACAAGATATTAACATGCACATGCTATTAACACGATTGATTTTTAAATTTTTCATGTTAACAACAAATTGGAGAAAATTCCTAATTTCTAATAAATCAACTTAAACAATCAACAAAAATCCTAATTTGATGTAACTAGGAACGTAATATGCTGTTAATCAAACACGTACACAACATAATAGCAAAAACCACAACTTAATGTTACTCAATCAATTTTTAATTTTGGGGTTTAGCATAAAACCCTAATTAATTTTAACTCAATTTTGAGAAAAATCACTCAAACTAACAACATATTAACACGCACATGCTATTAAACATACTTTATTTTTTAAATTTTCATATTAACAACAAATCGGAGAAAAATCCTAATTTCTAATAAACCCACTTAAACAATCAACAAAAAATTTACTTATGAACTGATCATGCTTTTAATCGAACAATTAGACAACGTAATAATAGAAAGAACCAGTTAATTTCACTCAATTAATTTTTAAATTTAGAGATTAGCTAAAAACGTTAATTTAATTTTTTCAGTTTAGGAAAAAAGACACACCTTATAACAACAATAAGATTATTCTTTGAAAATCTACAGCCAAAATGTTTTGATTAGAATAAAAATCTCCTCAAAAAATAGATGAAATCGCGATTTAAAAAGGAGATAGAAGAGAGAGGAAGATGAAAAGGTTTAGAGAGAAAGAGATGAGAGAGAAAGATGAAAATGAAAGTGTGAAAGAAATATTTTGTTTTGTTTAGGCATGGATTAAATGCGTGAAATACACGAATGTTATATTATTTGGTTTATATTGACAAGTCAACATTTAAGGTAATAAATATATAAAAAAAATAGATCAGGTAATGATCACGTATAATTAAAATTTCAATTAAAGATATGAGGTAATAGACCATTTTCGTTTTTATTAATTGAAGTGAACACACAAGGGTAAGAGGAGGTAAAAGATTAAACGAACAGCTGAGGTTTGGTAGAAGAGAGCGTTTATTTTCCACTGAATCTCCGACAGAATTTGGTGTGAGTGCTTTTTCTATTTTAGAGTATCAAAACGATGTTAGGGGAAGTGCAAGGTTATCGAATTTTTGTTGGTGGGTTATCTTGGGACGTAACTGAACGTCAGCTCGAAGATGCCTTTAGCCCTTTCGGTAAAATTCTCGATTGTCAGGTAATCTATTTCGCGTGTATTTTCTCTTTCTTCTTCCAATGAGTTTGTTGTCTGATTTTGAAAACTACTACTGGTAATTGATGTTAGGTATCCTTCATATATTTGATTATATGAAAAAAAATATCTTAGGTTTTTTGAATTTTTTTGAGGATGATTGTAAGCGGTCATGCTTGATAATGAGTTTTAAATTTATTGAATTTTTGTTGTAGCAAGTATATGATGCATTTTTTCTTGATTATAAGTAAGTTCATCATATTTCAAAAAAATCATCGATTTCATTTTCTTCATATGATTTAATTGGCTTTAATTATATTGAGACAACATATTATTAACAAATAACAACAGTATATAAAACAGACTTCTGTACCATCGATGCCTAATTGGTGCTTCTTTATCTTCATTTGATAATAGTCATGCAACAGATTGCAGGTTACTCCTTGTAGCTTCTTCTTTGAATGTCTTGACTTTTTGGTGAGGTATACGTCTGCTTAAGCAATGGAAACATTTTAAAGATTAACCATGAATCAAACTGTTTTTGTGTTTTATTCCTTTTTTCTTCATTTCCTTTTGATTTTCCTGATGTTGAGAACTATAATCTTGTTATATTCTATATTTTTTCCGATTTGATTACGTACTGATAACTTTCCTCAATTTTCTGTGGATCAAGCTGTTTATAGATTTGAAATGCCTTAAATGGATTAGTATGAGGAAGTTGTTAGTTCATTGGGATATGAAAAGTTTGCGGGAGTGCATCATTTCAGATACGAGAATCTGTTCAACGGCTTGTTTTTGAATTCACTCGCTAGACTATTCAAAAAAGGCAGTTGATTTTTAATTCCATTTAACAGTGGACGGTGGTTTCCTTTGAAGAAACATTTGAAAGTAGTTGAATTGAGATCAGATTCAATTTTAGAAATAACTTGTTTGGAAGTGTGTTCTTTGTTGTGGATTGCAGCGATTCATAAATTGTGTTCTTTTGCAATAAAATGTTTGAATTATTAAAATCATTTCTCTTCCCAGACTTCATTGCGTCATCTGGATGTCGGCCTTGGATTGAAGACATTCTTCATTCTTAGTTAGATGCATAACAGTCATCTTACATTATTGTCCTGTAAATCTGTTTACCTTGTGAGATGCATCAAATGTGGGAATAGAGAAGGTATAAATAACTTTAGATGTAAGGTGCTTCAGTTATGTGTATCAGTGGCATGCGGCCATGCATTTTTTGCTTTTAGAAGCAGGGTATGGGTTCTTTCTCTATTAAGAAAGTCCTGGTGTGAACTTTCCTACTGAAAAGATTCCATCAATTGATGAACGTCAAATGCATAAACTAACCTCAGTCTCCAGTTCAAACATTTCTTTCAGTTGAGTTGGCAGACAGCTTCAGAGAATGGACCTCTGGGTTTTGGCATCCTTCAATATGAATCTGTTTTGGAAAATGTCGTCTGTTCTTCTTATAGAAGTTGGGTGCCATATTCTCTAGTTTGAGGGACCAGATGACAGACATGATTATTTAAATGCTTTGGCAGGAACATGGAAGTATCATTTTCTTTTTTTAAGTTGATTTTTGCTGTTTATGTTGATTTTTGCTGTTTATTTTCTAATTAGTGATCTCTGAGCGCCTTGGATTTTGTCCCATCAATAATTTCTTTGGACTCTAAGCTGCACAAGATCTGGTGCATGAAGTTCACAGGAGAAACATAAACGGCTTCGTGCTTCTGCTTTAGATGCTATGAAAATATTAAGAAATCTAGCTTTCTATGAGGATATCCATTTCACTTCCTTATGTTTGGTTGTTCGTAGGCTATGCATTCTTTTTGAGTTTGTTTGAAGAAGAATCGGTGAACAAAAATTTTGAAGCTATGGGGGGCACTTATGAAACACACTGATTCTCTAAACATGTGCCACGGTCAAGAGGGAATTTGATTCTTGACCTTTGGGAAAGCCATAAGATGTAGATAGCTTGCTCTACTTATTTGAATGTTGGATTGTCGCTTCAGTTTTTTGAGGTCTTTTGTACTTTGGACCATCAGAAGAGGACATACTTCTGAAGCAGAAGAGTATGAGTTCTTCAAACAACCTAGTGAAAACGATGAAGAAGTTAATTTTCAGATTTTATGGTCGATGATATATTTGCTTAGATTAGTTCTTTGGCATATTAGTTGTCCATTTCCTTTGCATTGCATTTTTATGCTGAAGCTGGATTAAAATTTTGAAGGTTGGCTTCACCATCTTTGATGGCTTTCTAGTCAACAGTTGAAGAGGGGGAAGCTAAAATGTTCCCTAGTTGGTGGATGTTCATAACATAGATTAGTTGAATTGATGCTGGGAAAGGTAGCTGCATATTAAATGTTTGTGGGAAATCTAACACGGAGAGCTCCTCAAAAAGGTATCTTGCAGATGTGAGCTTTTCTGAGTATGATCAATCACCTATGGCTTAGATATACTTCTGCCATATATTTACTCGGAACTCATTAGTTGGTTGAAGCAAGTGAAGGAAAGTATATAACTTTAAATCAGATCATTTGGCATCATCAAGAATTACTCGAGATGTTAGAATGCGCTCATATTTGTTGTTTTATGTTTGCTGTTAATGGTATCGACTTCATTGGGTACATTTGATCTGAGTCAACCTAATGGGCCCAGATGACTGAAATCTGCAGGAGTGCAGATTCTGCTGCCCAAGTAAGACTCCTTTGCTGTTTTAAATGTATTATCATCCTTAATTACTTCTATATTCCTAGACCTTGCTCAAAATATGTTGCTTCAAGATCCTCCATTCTCATTTTGGTAATGTGATAAAAAAAATGTGTGGCAGTTGATTTATCCACTTTATTTTAATTGTCTACCATTAGTGCCATTGTTGCACGCACAGTTACAAAATTGGAATTTGACTTGAGACCTGAAGTCCCTATCATGAAGTAAGTTAAAAAAGTCTTTTTGAAGTTGGAATGCTAAACTGCCCAAGCAAAACCAAGAACCGAGGTGCTACCTGATAGCATAAGTCTTATATCCAGTAGAATTAATGAGAATGCTCAACTCTGTTCACTCATAATACCTTCTATTTGGTCTGTTTGTGGGGTGGGAGGGGGAAGGGATCATCATAGACTAAGCTTTTTGGATGAATTGTAGAAAGTATTTCTTTATAAGCCAAAATAATTTTGCTGATGTTTCAGGCCCAAGAAGGTTGTAGGATCCTACAAAAGTATCAATGACTTTATGTCTTTTATATGTAAGGAATCTTTTGCATCAATTAACAATGCCAACTACATCTACAACCCCCATTGATCCTTTAAATATAGGATTAGAAGTGGCCAAACTTTTTGGTTACGATAGACTCCCCTCTTCTGTCAAAGATCATGTAAAAGTTTGGGATGTTAAACTCAATCTGTACCTTTTTACACATCAATGATCAATGACGAAGTTTAAGTTAAAAAAAATATATGCAAGGACTCGAGGAATCTCAATACATGATCTAAATCATCTGCAACATTTCTACCTCGCCAAAAATATAGGTATCAATATTACAAATGAAAACTCATAATATAAGGATGCCCCAAGGGCTGGGACTGGTGACTTAGGTCACAGGTCGCTCTGCACCATGCGAACTAAGCCGGGTATTTAAATGGAGTAGGTTGGAAGGGCAGGCCAATTTTCTCCGAGTATCGAAGGGTACCGTTGGTCCTCAGTGGAGGTCCAGACAAATTTCTCGGTCATAAGGAGAAGCCACAAGGATTTCTTTAATTATGGCCTTAGCCACAAGGATTTCTTTAATTATGGCCTTTTCTTGGTCACAAGAAAAGGCCATAATTTATTAAGGATTAAGGATTTTGTAGCAATGGAAAAAATCTGAAAAACTTGCTCATCCACTAGGGATGAGGTAAATCGTATACGTGTATCAAAAGAAATCTGCAAAATTTACCTGGGGTCTGGGAAGTCAATTATTCTCTTTCGTGCAAACAAAAAACTGTGAAATTTGTCAATGCCTTCAGATTACGAAATGATAATTGAAGCATGAGTGGAAATGAAGGGACTTGAGAATAGAACCTTGCAAAGGAATAATATAGTGTGCCTTCCTTTTTCTTTTTGTAGCAAGACTAATATTTTGATACTAATTATGATGGCCCCCAACATGAACCATTCTAAAGCCTTGAAAGTTGTGTCATTCTTAGTGTTTCGTTCCTATTTATCAACTCAGATGACAGTCTTTGAATAGCGTTCTATTTTGATTTCTTCAATTATCTTGGTCCAATCATGCCTTGATATATTTGTGTAGGATATAGGTTATTTTGATTTCTTCAATTATCTTTGTCCAATCATGCCTTGATATATTTGTGTAGGATATAGGTTATTATTTTGTGGATATGGATGGGAAGTAATAAGGTTGTGATACTGCCTCTTCTTTTCTGTGTTTTGGTGATGGTCCAGTGTAATAAGATTTGAATTCCCATTGTTTAAATTGCCTGGGTTGAGCAATATTTTTCCTCAGAATTTGAGTTCCACTGTTCAAATTGACTGGTTGCGCAGCTTTTTTCTCAGTATCATTCTGAAAGGAAGCTATCTTGTTATGCTGATTGAGACAGCTTCCATTATACATGTATTAATCCACAATCTATTAGCTATGCCTCAATCCCAAACTTAGTTGAACAATTTCTACTAGTATTAAAATTAAGGAGCTCAAAACGTTTCTGGTCTTTCAGATATATAATTTTTCCATTTGATGCTCCAGATATTCGGTGAAAAGGAAAAAAAAAGGGGAAGCCCGGTGAACTAAAGCTCTCTATGCGCATGGTCCAGGGAAGGGACCCACCACAATGGTGTATTGTACGCTGCCTTACCTTGCATTTCTTCCCGCGGCTATTTTCAAGGCTTGAACCCCTTACCCTCCTGGTCACATGGCAGCAACTTTACCAGTTACTCCAAGGCTCCCCTTTGATATTTGGTGAAAAGAGTAAATGATAATATCCTGGCAATATAATGCTCACATCAGTTTGACTAAACACATTTGTATGTTATCATGGGGTTTGAAGAGCTCGGCTCTTCTGTTTGATCTATGTTTTCTGGCACTAGTTTCTGAGCTTTTTGTCCTGTAGGTTATGCTGGAAAGAGACACAGGCCGCCCTCGTGGCTTTGGGTTCTTAACATTTGCAGACCGTCGAACAATGGAGGATGCTATAAGAGAAATGGATGGTGCGGAGGTTGGTGATAGGTTGATATCAGTGAACAAGGCCCAACCAAAGATTGGAAGTGAGGATCCTGACCATGGCTATGGTGGAGGTTACTTATCAGGTGGCAGGGCAAGCTATGGTGGGGATAATAGGTCAGTTAGGCAGGACACTTGCTTCAGCTGTGGTCGTCCTGGCCATTGGGCCAGAGAATGTCCATTAAAAGGTGGCCGGGGTGCTCAACCGCTAATACCCCCACCTCGTTCTAGGCATGGTGATGCATGTGGAAATATGTCTGGAAGTGACCGTGATAGGTACGTGGATGACCGATATGATAGAGGGAACTATGCTGATAGGGAGCGCTATGACAACAGATATGGGATCTGTGATCGATACACTAGTAACAGGTATATTTTAAAGGAACTGACAATAAAATGCAGTGGTATCACAATTTTCACTGCAAGTTTGCTAGCAAGCCAGCTTAGCTTTCAGGTTTTAACCCCCAACTCCCCGAAAAAGTAATGGAGTAATTGTTTGAGGTGCTGCTGCTTTTTAATCCACCCCCCCCCCCCCCACCTCCCCTTCATTTCTTGTTAAATTAGTTGTCTCACCAAAATAACTTACATTGTGACTAGGTACCCTCCTAGTGGTGATTGCTTGGGCAACAGGCATGGGGGATCCGACCACTACCCTCAGAATGGCTATGGCAAAGAAAGAGGGTTCGGCAGAGATGTAAGCATGAGAGATGTGGGTGACAGATATGAAGCTGGAGGGGCAGCATGTTATGAGGGAAGAAGCTACAGAGATAGAGCTGGACCTTATGATCGCCCTCGAAGGGGCAGACGCCCACCTTCCTTCGACCGTTACTGAGATGAATAAGCACATACATGTGGAAGATGTTGAATTTTAGTTGATCTCTGTGGTAGTATTGTGTTGCGGAGAACGCTAGGATAAATGCATGCCGTCTTGTTTGGAAGCAGCTAGTAGAAACAAGAGTAAATTAGTAGGGACGTTGCAGAGCTATGTTTGTTCCTGGTAAAACAGTAGGGGCATCTTTAATGTATCTTTAATGTCTTTTGGTTTTGTTTTTATGCTTTATAAAAGGAGCTTGAATGCATTAAGGTCGCTTGTAACTCAAATCATTCTCTCGTCGCCTCTACAATTTTGTAAGAAATCGTGCATTTCGTTTCTCTCAACTGCAAATAAATGGAGCATTATTTAGTCAGCTCGTGATGCCAACATTTCAGCTAGAAATAACGTTTTTAAATTTGTCAAATGGATCAGCAAAAATTAGGCATGTTAGTTGAATGTGTTTAAAACTTGATAAACAGAGGTCTAACTATTATGTTAAATTTACTAGTAGTGTCGTGGTGGGTTTGGGTTGTAGGTAACAAAAGACTTTTAAAATGAAAAGTAGGTGACACAAGTCTTAATGATTGAGTGGAAGTGACAATTACTTTATTATGGATTAAAAAAGTTTGGTAAGTTTGAGAATAACTCTCAAGTTTTTAAATTTACATTTTGATTTAAATGTTTACCTAATAAAACGGAAAATGGAGGGAAAAAAAGATGTCTTTCTCTCTCTTCTCATCCATTGTTGTTTTCTCTCTCTTAGCGATTTTCGTTGTTCATTATTGTTACTGCTTTATTCATCATCTTCTGCTTCATTATCATCATCTTCTACTTCATTATCATCTTCATCTTCTTCTTGTTGACCATTGTTATTGTTGTTGTTGTTGTATCGCTACTGTTGCTATTTGACCAATTTATTAGGTCAAATCTTGTTTCGTACATCACTTTCTACTTTGGCATTACTTCATAGGAGACTTTGGTAAGTCAAATCATGATATTTAGTTAAATTTTTCATTTGGGTAATGCTATTGTGTTGTTTTTCCAATAATGGATAGAACCCGATCATGAATCCAACATAAGAGCTATCTGTTTAAACAGATAAATCATCTGTTACGACAGATGAGATATCGTTTCAACGGAAAACTGATATGTTGGATTCATGTTTATGGTTCTATATGCCATAACATGAATTGAACAGATGGAATATCTGTTGCAACAGATGATTTATCTGTTTAAACAAATTAGTTATTTGGTGCAACGTAGTAAATATCTGTTGCAACATATCATAAACCTGTTGCAACAGAACCTGAACTCGATTCAACCAGACGTGTTTTCTGTTGCAACAGGGTAAGTATCTATTGCAACAGATTATTAACTTGTTGTAACAGAAACTTAACTCGATTCCAACAGACGGTAAATATCTGTTGCAACATATTAGTAACCTATTGTGATATAACCTGACCTCGATTCCAACAGATCGTCGTCTGTTGCAACAGGTAAGTCATATGTCACAGAAGGTTAATTATCTGTTGCAACATGTCACTCATCTGTTGGAATCAGCTTCAAAGGTGCCTTAGTACTGTAACATCAATCCCAACAGATATATAGTCTGTTGCAACATATGATTCACTTGTTACAACAGATGACTCATCTGTTGAAATCAGCTTTAGGAGCGTAACATGAATCCCAACAGGTAAGTAATTTGTTGCGACTGATTACACATCTGTTGGGATTCATTTACGGCATTATGAAATCACTATTAACTTTTTTTAAGAAATAACTTTATTTTGGTACTGCTAATGGAGGGATCAATAACAATAGAGGTGGATTGTCATGGTCAATGGATTGAGAAGAGCAATCGATATGTATGGCGTTGGAACGAGGGTGAAATGCTAGAGACGATAGCTATGACAGTCCAAAGTGATGTTTCGTATGATGATTTTGTAAACTTAATCATCAGTTATTGTGGACTGAATTTTCAATCGGAAGAACTCATCATCACTTACATGCACAACTCCTTTGAAAATCAGAGGGTACTACCTTTCAAGATAACCGATCAGGTTTGGTTGCGTGCTTATCTTAGTGATTCATCCATGCAGGTGTTGAGGGTGTACGTGGTTGAAAAAACCAGAGAGAATGAGAACCAGAACATAGAAGAAGAACAACAACAAGACATCTTTGATGATAGGTTGGATGATCTAGACATGAATATTCCAGATGATGATCAAACACCTACGCCCGTTGATGTGACCAATACGATCTGCAGTTTTTCTCAATTGACACAGTCTGGAAATCTTCAAGACGACGGGACTGACTTTTTTATTGGAATGTCATTCAAGGACAAGAATGAACTAACTAACACTTTGTTTATTTCTTGCTTGAAAAAATATTTCAAAATAAAGAAGGTGATTAATTCGAGCAGTATCTTTGCTAATTCGAACTGCAAGTGATGGTTGAGAGCGGTGAAGTACGCAAGTTCTGACAGATTCATCATTCATAAACATGAAAAGCATTACACATGTGGTTCGGAGCACATCTCAGGCCAAAATCCTCACGCCACAGCAAAGGTCCTCGGTGAATATTTCAGGAGTAGTTTCCCCAATGGCAAAGGCCCTACAACAAGGGTTATGGCCAATCAACTCCTTACGGAATTGGGTGTCCTGGTCAGTTATTGGAAGATATATACGACCATGGGTATTGCCAAGGACTTGGTTAGGGGGACACTCGAGCATTGGTATGCAACTCTGGATGCCTACCGTTACATGATTGAGTCCACAAATCCCAGAAGTAAGACGGCATTACATCTTGATGAAAACGGAAGGTTCAAGTACTTTTTTGTATCCTATGGTTCTTGGATTTAAGGTTTTTGACATTTGAGAAAAGGCATAGCCGTCGATGGTACCTTCTTGAGGAGCAGGTATAATGGAGTTCTGCTAGCGGCGGTGGCGCAGGATGCGGAGAATCACATCTTTCCTGCCACTTTTTGTGTAGTGGACAAGGAATGTGATGCCTCTTATAAATTTTTTTTGAACAACTACAAAGCTGCGTCGAAGATACTGAAGAGTTATGTTTTGTATCGGATAGGCATCCAAGTATTCCAAAGATGGGTTCACGTTTCTTCACTTCATCTTACTTTAGTTGTTACATCAGACATCTTGGAGAGAACATTCGGACCAACTATCACAACGAAATGGTAGTGACCCTTTTTTATAGAGCAGCTAAAGCATATAGTAAAAAGGAGTTTTTAGACTATTTCAATCAAATAACGGATATGAATCCCAAGGTAGAAGAATTTCTCGTGCGTGTCGATTTTGAGATAGAGACCTGGACATTCTGTCCGGTAGATAGGTACATTCTTATCGATTTAATGTCTTATTTGAGTTACAAGTTTAGTATGATATCGTACTAAGTGATTCTTTTGTCTGTGTACAATATTATGACATCAAACATAGCTTAATCGGTGAATTCATTGTTTGGCGATGAAAGAGAATTTCTCATCAAGGCTATGTTTGAAAAAATAAGCAAGAAGTATGGCAAATTTTTTAACGAAAGGAGTGTGCATACTAATATCAAGTACCCCAAAAAAATCCCAATTAGTCGTCGAAAATTGAAAAAATAATATCAACGAACGTCAGTTTAGGAAATAGGTTATTATCTCATAAAATTGCAGATTACAAATTCAGTATCACTGGTCATGGTGATGTTGCCACGATCGATCTTCAAGCAAGATCTTGTACGTGCAGAGTTTTTGACTTGGACAAAATACCCTATCTACATGAATACAGTCATAAATATGGAGCTGAAGTTTACGAGCACTTCTCTCAATATTATTCGGTGGAAAAATATGAAATAGCATATAGTGGGAATATTACTCCGGTGCCTCCCGAAGAATCTTGGGTTGTTCCTGCAAAGCTTATGGAGAGATTAATACCTCTTCCATATATTAACCCAAGCACTATCAAACTAGGAAGAAATCCATATAAGAGGACGCGTGGAGTAGGAGAATCATTTTCATCAAGAAGAAACAAGTGCTTCGTAGGTAAGTCCGCTGGCCACAAAAGAACTATATGCCCAGATTGTAATCCACCATGATCATTGTAATTGCAGAAACTTGTATAGTTGTTTGTTGTGGATTTTTAAATATTTAACTCATTGTTATCATTTATTATATATAAGATATCTTTTTAATAACTTGTGCATCAATAAAAAGAGGCAAAACATGAACTAAACAATACAATAGACCATAAGTATTTCCAATAGATTACCCATCTGTGGCAACAGATGGAAATTAGCTGGAAGAACACAACAGTTCACTAAAACTGGAATGTTTTCCTCCAATAGATGATAAATCTGTCGCAACAGATAGATAATCTGTTGACAGAAACCCAACCGATGACCAATCAGTTTTAACACATGGTCTATCTGTTGAAAGAACTCAAAAGCCAAAATTGCTATTGCTAATGGATTTAAAATTGCTCCTTACCTCCAACCATCGATATGTTAACATGTAAAATATTTAGAAGAAGAAATAAACAGAATGAAAATTGAATAAGAATTCAAAAGCCAAAATCGACTAAAATAAATTTTTCATTAAACAAAAAATAAAATTCATTAGGTATAGATCCGATATAGAAAAATTAAAATACATATGCTAAAAAAGCACATTCTGATTATTATTATTATCATCATCATCATTAATGACAGCCGACCAATCAACTCGCAACAGCAGGGCCCTCATCAACCTCTAAATCTCTCTGAATATCATCGCTCTCACGGTGAAGAACTCCATCTGCAAGTCATTAACCTGCCTCTGAAGTTTCTGCACTATGTCACACAGAATAGTAATATCCCAAACAGGATCAGCTATATCTAGAACACGCATGAATTGACAAATGTAAAGAAAAGAGTCCAAATATAATACTACATATACTACAAACTGGTAGATTTACACAAAAAAAAAACTTACCTCAACGATAAAGGAATATGCTCTTTGAAGAGAAGTTTTTAAAGATGTCACACGAAAAGAAAAAATACAAGAAATAAATAAAGTTTAGCAGAATGAAGATTAAGGAGGGACCTATTTATAGAGGATTGAATCTGGATGTGTAAGGACAAAAGGCATGCCTGTTAAGCTCCATTGTATTAATTACATTCAAATTGGTGGCATTTTGTTTTCTGTGAAAAGTCACGACTTTTTCATTCACATTAATACTTCTCACCTTTTCAAAACAGTTTTGAGAAGACTTGATAACAACCATTATTATTGAGTTGTTGCAACAGATCGTCCATCTGCCGCAATAGATTTACCATCTGTTGCAATATATAGATTATCTGTTGCGATAAATGGACCATATGTTGGGGATATTTTGATTTCTTCTAACAGTTGATTCATCAGTTGCAACAGATGGATAATTCGATTCATCAGCTATTTTGAATATGTTAGATAAAATATCACGACTCTTCACCTCTTTTTTAATAGTCATCACATGCG
The DNA here is from genome assembly GCF_002878395.1 of Capsicum annuum. Classification (NCBI taxonomy): domain Eukaryota; kingdom Viridiplantae; phylum Streptophyta; class Magnoliopsida; order Solanales; family Solanaceae; genus Capsicum; species Capsicum annuum. Next base: position 139,625,711 of record NC_061113.1, on the reverse strand, counting down.
TACAGATGAATAAATAATGTCTGTTCTGTCGCAACAGATTTACAATCTGTTGCAACATATGAATTATCTGTTGCGACAGATGGACCATATGTTGGAGGAGATATTTTGATTTCTTCCAACAGCTGATTCATCAGTTGTAACAGATAGAGATTTTGATTCATTAGCTGTTTTGAATGTGTTAAGATAAAAAATTTATGACTCTTCACACCTCTTTTTTAATAGTCATCACATGCGTACAGGTGAATAAACAACACTAACAGGTGAATAAACAACACTGTAGTGTCTTTGATAGGGTAGGAAGAATAAGGTGCGTGCAATGGATCCACTTTCATGCATGGGATTTATGTATTATTGATCAGTCTACCATGACAGACACATATAAACTGCAATGATTTTGTAAATGTAGTTTTTTACTGATTAGACATTGATCTTTCAAACAAGATCTTGTATTGTATAGTTTAGTTTGATTGGTGCAAACTGATAAGGCTGAAGGATTCCAAGACGGTGGTTTCGATACCCTGTTACAATTTAATGATGGTCTATGCTTATATTTTTGTGTCAAGATTGGGGAAAGGTTCAAGTTTTTAGCGACAGTGTAAATATTCAATAGTGATTGGATCGGTTTTAATGGCACAATGGACTTCTTGAAAGGCCTCCAAAGCCTTGCACTATAGCAAAAAATGATAGAACCAATAGAAATTCCCCTATTCTAAATTTATATGGATGGATTGCTGAAGGAGACTTTTATACAGCAGAAGGTGATTGGGATAATACCTGTACAGGAAAGGGGAGGTTGAGAAGGCCATCTATCATCTCAGACCTTGTTTAAGAGGAAACACAAAAAAGCAAGCAAGGAAATTCTAGCCAATCTGTCCAATGAAATTGACAAGAGAAATGGAAAAACTGGATTAGCTTCAAATGTGGAAGTGTATCCAAATGTAAAAATCCGTTAGTCGTTGAAAAAAAAAGAATGGTCAATAGGACTGGAGCTGGACATTTTGCTAGAGAATGCAACTAGCGAGCGTGGCCTCAATGAAGAATCTCACAAAGTATAGGACCAGAACTCTAAGGAAGAAGTTTAGCGAGCACAGGAAATTGATATGATTGTCGGTTATAATTGAAACCTGAACCAACTACTCCTAAATTAAAAATACGGGATTAAGATAAGGTGGCAATTTCTCAAGTTAAACTTGCATGCCATGCCTTCTGTTTGTGGCTATGATCAGGTCGATGGCAGTAGAAACAAAAAGGTCTAAAGTTGGGTAGAAATCCCATGCCTTGTTGTTTCCACTGCCTTTGACCTGAATAGAGCCATAAACCGGAGGCATAGGATGCAAATTTAACTTGAGAAATTGCCACCCTGGCTTGATCATGTATTTTTAATTCAGGAGTAGTTGGTTCAGGTTTCAATTCTAACCGACAATCTTACCACCTTCCGTGCTCGCAAAACTGCTTCCTTAGAGTTCTGGTCTTGTATTTTATGGGTCTTCATTGAGGCCACGCTCGCTAGTTGCAGTCTCTAGCAAAGTTACTAGCTACAGTCCTCTTGACCATTCTTCTTTTACTTCAACGACTGATGGATTTTCATTTTTGGATACGCTTCCACATTTGCAGCTCATCTATTTTTTTCATTTTCATGTAAATTTCATCAGCCAATTCACTACACTTTTCTTCCTACCTTGTGTTTTCTCTTAAACAAAGTCTGAGATGATATATGGCGTTCTCAACCTCCCCCTTCCCGCATAGGTATTCTCCCAAGCACCCACTGCGGTATAATAGTGATACAATGCTAAGTGTGTATCAAGAGATTCCAATCAACACAAGAACAACAAGATGAACAACAAAGTGCTAGTGAATCAAAAATGGCAACACACGGCTTCACTAGGCTTGCAACACTTGTTTGAACTAGAAAAGTGAGTTTAACAACAAGAACAACAAAGACAATATTGCTAGTGAATCGAAAGAGCCTCACACGGCTTCACTAGACTTTTATATTCAACAACACAATATTAACAAGATTTACAAAGAAAGAGATAGAAACTTGACACACAATATTCATTAATCTAAGAACCCTAACATGATAAAGGACCCTAAGACTAATAAATATCAATACCAAGTTCTTACTTGGACCAAGAGGAACTCAAAGAACCCCAAGAACCTAGTTTCTAGCTAAGATACAACACTAGTATCACTCTACTAGTGAGAATTTGGTTTTGGCCTCTCCAAATGATGAGAAAGAGAAGTAAAAAATTTACAAGTCTTTGTTTTTTGAATAATAGGAATCAACTAAAGCAAGACTAGCCCTATTAAATGGCTTATATAGTCACTTAGAAAGGAGGGACAAAGACCAAATTATCCTTGGCATTTAAGTGGGTGGGTTTGGGGTGTCTTGGTGGGCCTCTTTATATTTTATTAAATATAGACCCTTAGATGGGCTCACAAGGGCCTCACATATGGCCAAGAATGTGAACAAGGCTTGGAGTCATTGCAACTCACGTGCTTGTCTTTGTGTGAAAGGTCTCGAGCTAGGAATTACCGTATCATCCTCTCCATCTTGAAGGGAATTTGTTCTCAAATTCGGATTATTTCCATCTTCCATAGTTTCCACCCGAGAGAGATCACACACGTTGAAAGTGTTGTGTACTTGCTATTCTGGGGGTAGATCAATCTTGTAGGTATTGTCGTTGATCCTTTCTAATACTTGGAATGGACCATCACCCCGTGGCATCAATAGCATTCCTTTGAGACGGGAATCTATCCTTTCTTAGGTGCACCCACACCCAATCTCCCGATTCAAAAATGAGCTTTCTTCTTCCTTTGTTGGCTCGCCTCGCAACTTTTTGGTTTTTCTTCTCCAACCGCAACCTCACCTTCTCATGTAGCTTTTTCATGGCCTCGGCCCATTTGCTTCCATCTAAGCTTATCACAAGATCACTTGGCAAGAGGTTAAATCCAAAGGGGTGAGGGGGTTGATGCCGTATACACACTCAAAGGGTGTCATCCCCGTGCTCGAGTATATAACATGATTATAAGCAAACTCAATCAACGGTAAGTGCTCCTCCCAAGAAGTGATTTTTCATTTAACCATGAACCATAGCATAGACCCAAGGTCCTATTTACTACTTCCGTTTGGCCATCGGTTTGTGGATGGGACGAAGTCAAAAACAACAACTTAGTATCGAGTCTACCCCACATAGACTTCCAAAAGTGGCTTAGGAATTTATAATCCCTATCACTCAATATGGTCCTCGGAATACCATAAAGTTTTACAACATTATCAACAAACAAAGAGGCTACGCTAGGCGCATCATCACATTTAGAACAAGGAATAAAGTGAGCCATCTTGGAAAAATGATCCACCATGACAAAAATACTATCCCTCCCCCTTCTAGTCCTCGGCAATCCTAACATGAAGTCCATTGATATATTAAGACAAGGACACAAAAGGGTGGACAATAGGGTATACAACCCGTGGGGTTGGAGCCGTGACTTGGCTCCTTTGCACTTAACACATTGGCCGCAAATTTGGGCCACATTCTTGTGTATTCTAGGCTAATAAAATTGTTCTTCCAAAATTCCAAGGGTCTTCTCAACCCCAAAATGGCCCATTAGACCGCCATTGTGTGCTTCCCTCACAAATAATTCTCTCTATGAACTTAAGAGAACACACAATCATTTACCTTTAAACAAGTATCCATCAGATTTGGTATAGGGATGGGAACCCCTATTCGTAACCCACCTATCCCTTTCCAACTCTTCACTTTCCCTATAGATAGGAGTGAAGTGAGGGTCCTCGGGATATAAAGACTTGAGGCTTTCAAACCCCATCAACTTAGACGACAAAGTAGACACAAGCACATGTTTTTAGGACAAAGCATCGGTAACCACATTGTCTTTACCCTTCTTGTATTGAATAACATAAGGGAAAGTTTTAAGAAATTCAATCCATTTGTCTTGTGCCCGTAGATGATTCAAGGATTCATGATCCGTTTGGATGACGAATTCTTTAGGACACAAATAATGTTGCCAAGTGGCCAAGGCTCTTATCAAGGCGTACAACTCTAAATCGTACATAGACTAATTTAGAGTTGCTCCTTTAAGCTTTTCGCTAAAGTAGGAAATAGGCTTCAATTCTTGCATTAAAACTGCGCCTATGCCGACTTTGCTTGCATCATATTCGACCTCAAAAGTCTTGTCAAAATTTGGCAATGATAATAAAGGGGCCGATATGAGCATAGCTTTCAAGTCCTCGAAGGCCTTAGCTTGTTCATCTCCCCACTTGAAAGGCCGATCCTTTTTAATCACTTCGGTCAAGGGGGCAGCAATGGTGCTAAATCCTTTGACAAAATGTCTATAAAAACTAGCCAACCCATGGAAGATTCTCACTTCACCTATAGTTTTAGGAGTTGGCTAATTTTTAATGGCATTAATCTTAGATTCATCCACTTCGACCCCTTTTGAGCTCACCATAAACCCAAGAAATACAACCTCATGGACACTAAAAGAACACTTTTCTAGATTAGCATATAACTTCTCCTTTCGGAGGACATCAAACACACATTGTAAATTCTTTACATGCTCATCTAAGGACTTATTATTCACCAATACATTATCAAAATGAACAACAATAAACTTTCCGATAAATGGCTTCATCACATAATTCATTAGCCTCATGAAAGTACTTGGAGCATTTGTTAGGCCGAATGGCATAACCTTTCATTCATAGAGACCGAATTTGATCTTGAAGGCATTTTTTCATTCATCACTCGGTTGCATACGAATTTGGTGATAGCCACTCCTCAAATCAATTTTAGAAAACAAACGCAAACCACTCAATTCATCAAGCATATCATCTAACCTAGGAATAGGGTGATGATATTTTACCGTTATCTTATTGATGGCTCAATAATCAATGCACAAACGCTAAGTCCTATCTTTCTTGGGAACTAGTAGCATCGAAACCACACAAGGGCTCATACTCTCTTTGATATATTCTTTGTTGAGGAGTTCCTTAACTTGGCGTTGCAATTCCTTGGTATCCATCGGGTTGCTCCTATAAGCCGGTTTGCTGGGCAATTGTGAACCCGGCACAAAATCTATTTGGTGCTCAATTCCCTGAAGTGGGGGCAATCCTTGTGGTAATTCCTTTGGGAAGACATCCTCGTAATCCTGCAAAACATGAGAAATAGGAGGATAAATGGAAATATTAGTGGCGTTAGTGTTAAAACAATGAGCCAAGAGGAGCATCGGAGTATCCTCGTAATGATCCACAAATAATTCTTTCCTCCTAGCCATCATCACCACACTTCCTTGCCCCTTAAAAATTAGGAGCCCCTTGGTTTCCCCTACTCCCTCACTCTCGGGTTCCCCTCTTTTTCCCTCACTCTCGGCCTTCTTTCCCTTTTCCCTCAATTTCTACATCTTTTGGTATAAGTCATTCACTTGGGAAGGCAATAATGGATGAAGAGCGACCTTTCGGCCATCCTTCTTAAGTGTATACTGATTGAACCTTCCATTATTTTTGGTCGACCTATCGTATTGCCAAGGCATTCCTAACAACAAGTGACAAGCTTGCATTGGTATCACATCACAAAGCACCTCGTCATGGTAGTTGGCTACCTTAAAACATATCACACATTGCCTTGTGACCTTTAACTCACCGCATTCATTCAACCATTGCAACTTGTAAGGACTAGTGTGAGGTATAGTCGGCAATTTCAAGAAGTTCACCATTGCAACACTAACCACATTCACAAAACTTCCACTATTTATCACCAAGTACACATACTTCCCTTCACAAGACATTTAGTATGGAATAAATTCTCCTGTTAGCTAGGGTCATCTATCACCTTACTAATCATGGCACGCCTCACTAAAAAGTTTGGAACCACGCACTCTCCTTCTTGCGGATAAGCATCCTCACAATCATCATCATCATGTGGCTCATTTTTGAGTTTCTCTCCATCTTGAGGCTCGGCCTCATTCTCTTCTTTTTCAAGACCCACTTCCTCACCAAGGTAATACAATCTCCCTTCCCTTAGGATCATATTGCGCCGATTTGGGCATTCATTGGCTTTATGTCCCTAACCTTGGCACTTGAAACATTTTATCACATGCCGACTCCCAAGCAAGATATACCTCAGGGTCACTTTTACCCTTAAAGATAGGTAGGCTCAATTTGATGGTATTAATGCCTACGTCTCTCTCTAGATGTTGGTTTCCTCTTTCTCCATACCCTCGGTATCTCCGTGGATCCACCCGACCTCCTCTCATCTCTTTCTTCCTCATGTAGGCATCGTCAAAGGCTCTATACCCTTCATAATCCTCTCTACCATATTCCTCAAGGTGGACGGGATGATTTTGGACATTTGGAACTTGATTCGGAGGAATTGGATTTTATAGAGGTGGTGGTCTTTGGTTTAGTAAAGCTTGGAAGGGGGGTTCAGATTTTGCGGAGGAATTTGAAGTCCGATTACCTCTTCGGAACTTAAGACATTTGGGAATGGGTTGGTCTATTGGAGTCTCAGTTTAGAGGGTTATAAGTGGTTTGGCTTACGGCATTTAGTGGAGCTAGTGAAGGATTTGACAATTGTGGCCATGTTTTGGGAGTAACGGTGGCGGAGGAATTTCTATCATGTCCACTTGATGAAACATGTAGAGGAGTAGAAGGACGAGAGTTCCTTTGACTCTTCACTTTTTCTAACCTCTTACTAATAGTTGTCACTTCTCCTCTTATGGCTCCCACTTCCGTACTCAACCTTTCAAGAGCTCGGGTCATAACCTCAAGAGTGACCCTCATATTCTCCATTTCATTAGAATCTACGGTTTGAGACATGGTTCCCTCCATTATCAAGGTATCACCTACACAAGCAACAAATAAGTTAGTTTAAAATCCCTCTCCTGACTCACACTCTCTTGGCTTACTCATACTCAAGTTCCACAAGAGTTGTAGATTGGCTAGGAACCCGTGAATCCGTAAGGTATGAGTATGCTCTTGCCCTGAATAGATTCTTGTTTGAAACTCAAAGAATTCTCATCTGACTAGAGCCAAGAGTTACAACGTATTCAAATGATAAAAGCACACAAACAAACGTTGACATGAACACAAGGTTTCAAGTGACTAACTGACAAGCTAGTAGGAATGTACTAGTTTGTTAATTAGTCCTCAAGTCAATTAGAGGAAACTAGGAATCAATAATTAGAAACTAGAACATCTAAATTTAAGCTTAATTATCACGTGAACAGTAACTAGGGTGACGTGGTAGCATTTCAATGGCCGCGGGTCCACATAAATAGTTCATCAACTTAAAGTCTTAGTCCCCTTAGATCTTTTGTAATGGATGACTTGTTATTGGGATGGAAAACATAAAGTGTTGTAACATTTTTCAAACCACCCATTTTTTTTCTTTTTTTTTTTTCAAACTCAAAAGGTGATGTTTGACCTCACTAGTCCCACAAGACAAGGTTCCTTGTTTTAAGGAAAAGTGGTTGTCAAGTCTTGAAAAGGTGATGTTGGAAAGTCTTCTCACAAACAATTTTCAATTTTGTCTTACAACCTTTTTGGATCTATTTATCTTTATAGAAGTTAAGACATAAGATGAGGAGAAGTTTAGGATGAACACAACATCAACACCTTCAAGAACACAACAACAATACACCACAATGGACACTTCCAAGGTTTTTTTTTTTCACAACACAATTCTCTTTTTCATTAAGCTCAACTTTAGATTTAGAAACCCTTTGTGTTGATGAGAAAGAAACCAACACAAGAAACAACTAAAAAAGTAAAACTTTTGTAGATCTACAACTAATTTTTTTTACCAAAATGTTCAAGAACACACTTTTTGGTAAGAGCTTTCCAAGATTGTTTTTGTAAGAACAAAACCTAGCCTTGAGCTTTGATACCAAATGATACAATGCTAAGGGTGTATCAAGAGATTCCAACCAATACAAGAACAACAAGATGAACAACAAAGTGCTAGTGAATCTAAAATGGCCACACACGGCTTCACTAGGCTTGCAATACTTCTTTGAACTAGGAAAGTGAGTTTAACAACAAGAACAACAAAGACAATATTGCTAGTGAATTAAAATAGCGCCACACAGCTTTACTAGACTTTTATATTCAAAAACACAATGTTAACAAGATTTACAAAGAAAGAGATAGAAACTTGACACACAATATTCATTAATCTAAGAACCCTAACAAGAGAAAGGACCCTAAGACTAATAAATATCAATACCAAGTTCTTACTTGGACTAAGAGGAACTCAAAGAACCTCAAGAACCTTGTTTCTAGCCAAGATACAACACTAGTATCACTCTACTAGTGAGAATTTGGTTTTGGCCTCTCCAAATGATGAGAAAGAGAAGTCAAAAATTTACAAGTCTTTGTTTCTTGAATAATAGGAATCAACTAAAGCAAGATCCCTATTACATGGCTTATATAGTCACTTAGAAAGGAGGGACAAAGACCAAATTACCCTTGGCATTTAAGTGGGTGGGTTTGGGGTGTCTTGGTGGGCCTCTTTATATTTTATTAAATATAGGCCCTTAGATGGGCTCACAAGGGCCTCACAATGGCCAAGAATGTGAACAAGGCTTGGAGTCATTGGAACTCACGTGCTTGGCTTCATGTGAAAGGTCTCGAGTTAGGAATTCTCTTATCAAATAGTCTTCTCCAGCAACCCATCCATATAAATTTGGACCAAGGAATTTCTATTGGTTCCATCGGTGTTTGCTGTAGGGCGAGGCTTCAGAGTCCTTTCAAGAAGTCCATTGAGCCATTAAAATCGGCCCAATCACTGTTGGATATTTACACTGCCACCAAAAACTTGAACCCTACCCCAAAATTGACACAAAAATAGGAGCATAAACGATCATTATATAACAGGGTATCGACACCACCTACTTGGTCCCTCAGCCTTACCAGTTCGAAGCTAACAATCTTAACTGTAAAATTCCATATCTTGTTTGAAGAATTAATGCCTAATAGGTAAAGAACAAACATTCACAAAATCATTGTACTAGATGTGTGTTTTTATGATAGGTTGAACAGTAATACATGCCTCCCACATATAAAGTGGTTCCATCTGCAAGCAGCTTATTCCACTGAACCCATCTTTTCTTTAGCCTTTAATGTTGGTCGGGTAAAAATGAATCCAGTTTCACTTCCTTTTATCTACAAACAAGAGAAATAAATTTGATGTCAAACAAGAGAAGAAGAAAAAGAACATTACAAAAGGGTAACACAAAATTGAGAAAATTAACAGATGACCTATCTGATGTAATAGATTGCCCATCTGCTCAATCGATGAGGCATCTGTTGTAATAGATGGATGACATATTGCAATAGATGGGTCATCTATTGGAATAAATCAAACCAGCCTTGCTATTGGTTTGATTTCTTTAAATAGTTGCTCTATCCATACAAAAGGGTAACACAAAATTGAGTGAATCAACAAATGACCAATCTGATGCAACAGATTACCCATCTGTTCAATCGATGAGAAATTTTGCAATAAATATAAAAACAATAGTTAGTTCATTCAAGACTTAAAAGTCACCTTTCCTTCAATTTTCTCAATAAATAGGAAACTGGTTATGGGTAAATCATCAATAGCAACAGATGTAAATATCTAATTTAAATGGCATACAAAGAAGAAGATGAGATGGAAAGAGCAATAGTGAACCATACCTGCAATATGAAAAAAGCAAAGGGATCAGAATATCCAGTTCAGTAGAGAAAAGAAATTGATCGATTAAGATTCGAAAGGATCCTCATCCAAAAGAAGAGAGAAAAAAGAGGTAAAAAAAAAATAGAATTAAGAATAAAGAAGAAAGAGTGATAGATGGGTTGAGTTGAGTCTTGAGTCTTACTTATGTTATGGCTGAATGAGAGAGTATTTTTCTAGATATGGGTTTTAAATATTTATTAATAACTTTTGACTTTTAAGGGGCACGAGGAAATGGTGACATTAAAAAGATCAGATAAGACTACTCACTCAGGAGATTTTTGAGTTATCCAAGTAATATTTTTTACTGCCTTAGTAGTTTAACTTTTTTAATCTCGGATAGAAAATACCTAAATTGCTTTTATAAAAAAGGTCTTAAAACATCTAAGTGCAACAAATAACAATTTCTGTTCGAAAATTTCCAAAGCTCGGTCATCCATCGTAATAGATGCGTAATATATTGCAACAGATGATTTAATCTATTTGATTAAATCCAATAGAAAAGGCGTATATTACAATAGGTTTAACATTTGATTTTATACAATTTCAATTGAGTTCCTCCTAACCAGTGTTGTCGATCAATTACTTTAAGCTGAACCGATTCTTACTACCTCATATGTTAGACCAATACCTTAATTGATTAATCTAGGACCAGGGGTGTGTTCTCATAGGGTTAACTACAACTTCAATTGAGTCTTTTGGCAATTGAATATTGAGTTCCTCCTGACCAGAGTCATTGATCGATCACTTTGAGCTGAACTGATTCTTACTACCTCATATATTAGACCAATATCTTAATTGATTAATCTAGGACCAGAGGTGAGTTCTCATAGGATCAACTACAACTTCAATTAAGTCTTTTAGAAATTGAATGATGAGACGGTATTGCGTTCTTTTTGACCAGAGTCATCGATTGATCACTCTGAGCTAAATCAATTCTTACTACCTTATATGTTAGACCAATACCTTGATTAATTAATCTAGGACCAGAGGTGAGTTCTCATAGGGTCAATTACAACTTCAATTGAGTCTTTTGATAATTGAATGATAAAACAGTATTGTGTTCCTCCCGACTAGAGTCATCGATCGATCACTCTAAGCTGAACTGATTCTTACTACCTCATATGTTAGACCAATACCTTAATTGATTAGTCTAGGAATAGGAGTGAGTTCTCGTAGGGTTAACTATAACTTTAATTGAGTCTTTTGGTAATTGAATGATGAGACGGTATTGCGTTCCTCCCGGCCAGAGTCGCCGATCAATCACTCTGAGCTGAACTAATTCTTACTACCTCACATGTTAGACCAATACCTTAATTGATTAATCTAGGACCAGGGGTGAGTTCTTATAGGGTCAAATACAACTTTAATTGAGTCTTTTGTCAATTGAATGATAAGACGGTATTACATTCCTCCCGACCAAAGTCATCAATCGATCACTCTAAGCTGAACCAATTCTTACTACCTCATATGTTAGACCAATAACTTAATTGATAAATCTAGGACCAGGGGTGAGTTTTCATAGGGTCAACTACAATAGATGGCAGCCCCTATTTGATATTTACAATAGATGGGTAATCTGTTGCAACATGTGATAATCCATTTGATAATTTATAATAGATTGGTAATCTGTTTGATAATTTGCAATAGATTAGTATCTGATGTAACAGGTTGAATATTTGTTTTTATAGAATTCAATTAAGTTCATATACCTAAATTGGTTAATCTAAGACCAGGGGTGGGTGAGTTCATAGGGTCAACTACAACTTCAATTGTGTCTTTTGGCAATTACATGATGAGAGGGTTAAAAATTATGCATATCTTTTATAATTTTAAAAAATAATTAAGATCAATTCTGACCAAATTAACATTTTCAAAACTTGTCATTCTTTTCCAAAATACAAATCAACCTATACAAATCATTCATTTGCGAGAAAAATGTTTCATCATTTCAAATCTCAATTTCTCACTTTTTTCTCTTTCTCACTCAATTATACAGTACAGACAACGGCTATGACTACTCAAAAAATTGCTCTACTCTTCACAACAGATTGATTTTCTTCTCATTTTGAACTACATAGGTGTTATTTTTGACTTCATTCTTACTTGTATCAGTCATTTTCTCTGTCTTCGTAGGTAACAGAGTTCAAGAAGAGTTCTATATTTATTTTTTTTCTAAAAAATAAGGGATTTTGAGTTAATGATGAAAAAAAACTTTTAGTTGTATTATCTTTGAGAATGGATTTATAATTTTGAGTTTTGATGGTAAAATCATAGGAAGAACTCGACAAAACCCTAGTTCTATTGCAGTATTTTGTTGACTGTCGTGGTATTGTTGGATGGTATTTGTGGTGGTGGTGGTGGTGGTCATCGTCGTGGTGGTGTCACTGGTGGTGGCTGTTAGTGACATTGGTCGGTGGTGTTTGTGGTGGCATTGGTTGGTAGTATTTGTGGTGGCTGTCGATGGTGTTAGTATTCGTGGTGTTTGTGGCATTGGTTGGTGGTGTTTGTAGTGGTGGTAGCTGTTGGTGTGTCGTTATTGGTGGTGTTTGTAATGTATTTTTTAAAATTATGCATACATTAATTATAATGTAATTTTGTTTTTTTATTATTTGTAGGTAAAACATGTCTCCCAGAAGAAAAGAAAGTGAAAGTGGATCAACGTCTGACCATCCTAAAAAAAGGCTACAGTACAGAGGGATTAGGAGGAGCTTCCCGAATAATCTCCGTCAGGAAAACAAAGTGAAGCTGAGGAGAGATATGAAAATAGCATTGAGGGAGGTGGACGAGGGTCTTTAGATGGTGATGAAGAAAATAAAAGTGAGAAATATGAGGAAGTAAAAAGTGAGAAAGAGAAAGAGAAATATGATGATCTTCAACATGATGATAATGGATCACCAATGGGGCATGAATTAATATCGACATCCCAGTACGATCCTATGAAAACTTTTAGTATTGACAAGTTTTAAGTTGCGATGCCTATAAATGATAAAAAAGCATAAGAATTACTAACTGGTGAAATTGTATTATTTTAGAAAAATTATGAAGGACGAAAACATAGACAAACTTTTTAAGAAGAACTACTTTGGATGCTTTCTTGAGATGACTGAGGACGCCCCTACCCATTTCCCAATGAGAATGGTATATGGTCTTTTCAAGTGGAATATCAAATACGTGGGGGATGACAAAAATTTGGAGGAGGGGGGCAAAAAAATAGATAAAATCTAGATCAACTACTGTGGTATGCCGGTTTGTTTTGGCTTGCAAGAGTATACCATAGTGACGGGCTTGAGATTCCATCATCCACAACAACCACCTATCGCCAAGGGAACCTTCTAATATAATCTATCCTTTGAAGAAGAAGCTACGCAACAGATGTGAAATCTGTTGCAACAGTTGGGATTCTGGTGCAACTAGTAGTGGTTCTGTTGCAACTTACTATCCATCTATTGCATAAGTTGCGTTGGATTATTAATTCAGAGAACCTTATACAATAGATGGATCATTTTTACAATAACTAACCTATTTAAAAATTGTCTTCTTATATCATAGCATGTTGATAAAATTCTCTGCCTTGTGAGAAAAAGACAATTAACGTACTCAGAAGCTTATGACGCTGCCGATAGGATAATGGAACTCGAATTCTGCAAGAACATCAAAGATAAGTACAATTAACTTAATTCTAAAGCGTGTGGCATAGGACTTGATGTCTTAGTTTCTACATTAGACTTGGAGGAAGAAAAAATAATAAATTATATTAAAGAGGAGAGGCCAAATCCACATGGCAAAAGTTGGACCGAGGAAAAGAGGATTCTTGCAGTCATTAGCATGAATGGAATACATTATCAGGCTATTGAGATACTACTCGAAGAGATAAAGATCAAATTTTATGAATGCAACGAACCTACCATCGATGGTGTCAATCTTTTTCTCCTCGTGTAGCCACTGATAAAGCTGTTGCCCTTTTGTTGAGGGAGAGTAGACTGATGAATCATTTGACAAAGGAAGTATTAATAAAGAAATCATGGGTTTTTGAAGGTTCAAAAAAGGGCATTGCCCTTCCAAAAAATGATACCGATTATGCGAGCGGATCGCACTCTCTTGCGCACATCGAATGTTTGCTGACCGACACAGAAATAGCCGAGCCAATGACCTTTTTGTACGACAACACTATGGCAAACCTGCAAGAGGTCTGGGCTTATGGGGTACTAACTGGACGCTTGGAGCCTGCGTATATAGAAGAGCCAGTGAAAGAACAATTTTTTATTTCAAGTCACACTTCACTTTACTTTAAATTATATGTACATGTAGTGACACTAATTTTTTTCTAACGAATGAAAGTTGAGTTTTTTATAATGTAATAGATTGTCAATCTGTTGTAAAATATATTCTACCTGTTTGGGAAGATAATTTGTCTGTTGCAATAGGTTAGTCTTCTGTTGCAGTATGCCGATGTTATTTTTATCTAATCTAAGTCTAATCTGTTACAATAGCAGGAAGATCTGTATGATAATTTCAAATACATGACCTAAATTTTACAAAATATGCCTAAATCTGTTTGATATTTTACAACAATTACGCTTAAATATCTATGTGCTCGACAACACCAAACCAGTAGCAACTACACCACCATGAAAATTTCAGTAATTAGGCTTTAAAATCCATGTACCCAACACCACCAAACCAATAGCAATAACGACAATAATGTAGTATCTTTTTGCTCAATTTTGTTTCTCTTCAGAAGCCTTGACTTTCTTCAACAAACCCCATATTACATGATTTTCTTGTTAAGGATGTCGTTCTTCATACCAATCAAAGTAATCGCATCCACCCAATTTCTGTTAAAACAAAAACACAATTACAAAATAATTACAAGTCAATAATTACTCAACTAATTAAATAAAAAAAATAATTACCTTTGAAATCTTACAAGTAAAATACCTACGACCTAGATTTTGTTAAGTCCAAGAAATCTTCAATAGAGCTTTGTTACCGCACTTACAATATCGAAAATCATTATCATAAAAAAAAGTGGAAGATGCGCTCGACATTGTCAAACTCAGTTGGAAAAAATAAAGAAAAGAAAGACCAAATGCAAATAATTTGAAGAATTTGAATAGATAAAAAAAAAAAACGACAAAGAAGAAGATTTGGGAATTTAGGGTTAAATTTTAGAAAGAAGATGAATATATAAGACATTGGGGGGAAAAAATGACCGCTGGGGGCAAAATCAGATGCCAAGTCAGCAAAAAGTGCCATCATGATGTATTTGTGCCTATTTTATTTTACGTGTTTAAAATGAACACTGTCTACTTGATGCCTATTTTCTTTTAGGTGTTTGAACTGAACACTGTCGATGGGTTCCGCCTTTTTTATTTCAATTCACTTTCACTTTTTTACATGTAGTGGCAATTTTTTTTATGTCCAATAAAAGTTGAACTTTTATAATGCAACAGATTCTCCATCCGTTATAACAAATATTCTACCTGTTCTAACATATAGTTTATCTGTTGCAATAGGTTGGTCATCTGTTGCATTATGCCGATGTTATTTCTATCTAATCTAAGTCTAATCTGTTACAACAGCGGGAAGACCTGTTTGATAATTTCTAACACATGACCCAAATTTTACAACATATGCCTAAATCTGTTTGATATTTTACAACAATTACGCTTAAATATCTATGTGCTTCACAACACCAAACCAGTAACAAATACACCACCATGAAAATTTTAGCAATTAAACTTTAAAATCTATAGGCCCAACACCACCAAACCAGTAGCAATAACGATAACAATGTAGTATCTTTTTGCTCGATTTTGTTTCTCTTCAGAAGCCTAGACTTTCTCCAACAAACCCCAAATTACATGATTTTCTTGTGAAGGATGTCGTTCTTCATACCAATCAAAGTAATCGCATCCACTCAATTTCTATTAAAACAAGAACACAATTACAAAATAATTGCAAGTCAATAATTAATCAACTAATTAAATAAAAAAAATATTACCTTTGAAATCTTACAAGTAAAAAACCTACAACCTAGATTTTGTTGAGTCCAAGAATTCTTCAATAGAGCTTTATGACCGCACTTACAATATCGAAAATCATTATCACAAAAATAGTGGAAGATGTGCTCGACATTGTCAAGCTCAATTGGAAAAAAATGAAGAAAAGAAAGACCAAATGCAAATAATTTAAAGAATTTGGATAGATTAAAAAATGATGACAATGAAGAAGAAGATTTGGAAATTTAGAGTTAAATTTTAGAAAGAAGACGAATATATAAGGAATTGGGGGAAAAAATGACCGTTGGGGGCAAAATCAGATGCCAAGTCAGCAAAAAGTGCCAACATGACACATTTATGCCTATTTTATTTTACGTATTTAAAATGAACACTGTCTACTTGATGCCTATTTTCTTTTAGGTGTTTGAACTAAACACTGTCGATGGGTTCTGCCTTTTTTATTTCAATTCACTTTCACTTTTTTACATGTAGTGGTAATTTTTTTATGTCTAATGAAAGTTAAATTTTTATAATGCAATAGATTCTCCATCTGTTGTAATAAATATTCTACCTGTTCTGACATATAGTTTATCTGTTGCAATTGGTTGGTCATCTGTTGCATTATGTCGGTGTTTCTAAGTCTATCTATTGCAGTAGTGGGAAGACCTGTTTGATAAATTCCAACTGATTACCTTCCTGTTGTAACATATGTCCAATTTTTTTGATATTTTACAATAGATGTTTCGTCTATTGCAACAGATACATTATCAGTTGCAATATTTAAATCTAGTATTCCATTTCAATTCAAATCTAAGGAAAAAATAAAATTCATAGACAAAATAAAATAAATTGAAGCCTTAAGAAATTAGCTGAAATAAAATCAATGAATAAATGAAATATAAAAAAATTATTATGGGTACAGATCTCAATAAATACATCAACAATTTAAGTATTGATGCCAAGGATTCCTAAGGAGGGGTGAGATTATTACTTTGACAGACTCAAGCTATAAAGATCTACTCAATATGGATAAGTTCTTCATCCAGTGCTATGGAATTTGTCTTTGCTCGTCGTGGATCTTTATTGTCGCTTATATACAGTTTCTACGCTTTCTGTTCTCTGTATTTCCATATAAAGAGTAGAGTAGCATATTGTCAATACTGTTCAGCAGTAGCTTCTACATCCACTTGGAAAGCCTGAATTGGTCAATGCTAATCATGGAGATACAATAAAATAGAAAAAGGATAACTCATCTGTTCTAGCAAATCAAACAGGTCTTCCTCCTGTTTTAAATTATCCCAAACAGATTATATTTTTGTTGCAATAATAAATCAATTGTTGGGTCAAATCTTTACAGGAGGAAGATCTGTATGATAATTTTCAATGGATGAACCATCTGTTGTAACATATGACTCATTTATTACAGCAGATAGGTCATCTGTTGGAATAAATAAAAGCTGTATGAAAAGCTATTTGATTTGCTAAAATAGATAAGATATGTCGCAATAGGTACTTTATCCGGTGCAACAAGTTAGTCAACCGTTGCAACAGATGTATATATCTGTTTGATAATTTTCAGCAGATGTGTCATCTGTTGAAATAGAAATGTGTTTATTTGTTAGTTGGAAGACATATATATTTACCTTGTTCAGCTCGTGCTGCTCTTCTTTGGACATTGTACATTGCTCAGTGCAACACACGGACAGAGGAGTTGCAATTTTGCTTTTTTAGATACTTGATAATGCTTTGGAAATTACTTTCCTTCTCCTCTTAACCTTAATATCTAATGGAGTGAATGAAAATAAAATCCTCTTTGATGGAATGACACCTCTCTTAGATGTCAATTCCTTTACATAAGAAGTTAATACATTAATAACATTAATCACTACATCATGTTTCGCCCTGCAGTCTTGACATTTGCATGCAAAATATTCGCTAGGAGAGACAAAATCTGTATAACCAGTATGATCATACTCATAATGGTTTGTTTTAAATACTGTAAGAGGAGAATTATTAGCACTAACAGCAGCACCACTACCACCACCAACAGCTCCATCACTACTAAGACCATCAACAATAACAAGCTCACCCTCTAAAACTATTTTTCTTGTAATGGTTGTTGCTCCAAACAATTCTATTTTTATTTTGTCGATGACCTTAGGGTCCAATAAAGTTTGCACAGACCATAAATTAAGAAAAAATAATATCTTCAACTCTCGATTGGTCGAAACTAGCGACGGATGCATAATCTAACATAAATCATTACATATATTAGAATGATGATTAGATCATTCAAAAAAAATATTAATTAAAATAAAAAATTAATTATAATTATATTTACTACATCCTTTGGGGGGTTAAAGAGATCAAGAAATTTTGCATTTTTATCAGTTTTGATCGACAATCATCTCAAGATTCTTGGACAGGAAACTTCTTCTTGGTAGTTCACTTGTTGTCTCAAATGAGGAATAGCTTCAAATGCTCACGCCTATAAAATAACGTCAATAAATCAAAACCATTATTGGGTAAAAAAAATAAATGATATCATATAATAAAAAATGAAACATTTACCATGAAAGCCTATGGAAAGCCATATAAGTTGACTGTCTTTGGAGCTAACGGAGTTAACAAATATTGGAAAATCATTTTGAAGCTTTCATTACCCCAAGGATAGTTGTTAAAAACCTCAAGATCCTCAGAGAGCTTTATTAAACCAAACTTTTATGTTGTTGTTAACGTCTCTCGCCCAAAGAATATTATGTACAAACAAAACCAAGCACAATGACTGCTTGCACAATGACTTCTTGTGCTTCTTTAAAAGTTCTTTACCTTTCAATGCTTCTATCAAATTTTTATTTTTAAAGCTTGGACCAACAATGGACACTAGGTCATCACGAACAAACGACTTTTCTTTGCCTTTTTGGGTGTGCAAGGTATTTTTTGGGGTTAGAATAGGTCTAACTTGAGAAGGAGAATAGAAGTTTAGTCCAGTAACTATGAAAAACTCCTTCTAACCAAAACACACAGGTATGCCAGAGTAATTTATCCATATCTCATCCATCTTATCTTTGTTTTCATACATAAACCTATGCTTGAGAAGTTCATATACCATTTTCATTTGACAACAAGCTTTGTTGTCCTCCGTCAAATCAAGATATTTTCCAAAGTAGCTGTCCCTGAAATAAGCATCCAATTTTTGTTCTCCAAGTATTTTCTGAAGGCATCAAAAGATTTTCCCATGGCTGACTTAATCACGAAATCACCCATTAAATCTGTGGCACCATCGCACTACATTCTCATAGGATAACGATCAATGCTGAAGATTTTGACCAACTCTTCAGCGGAAGGGCTATTAGTATTTGGATCATCTCTTTTGAAATATTTCTCCTCCCCGTGTTCATCATATTTTGCTCCTGATTGAGATAATGCTTATAAAGTAAGCTTATAGAGTAGTGGATGTAGCCTAGCTGCTTCACTTGTTCCTTTACTTGGACTTGATTCGGTTTCTGTTCTTTTGGGATCTATATTATCTATAATTAATAGAAACATTAAAAAAATATTATAGTTGATTAATGAATAATTAAAATTGGATAACAATAAATCTAACAAAAAAACCAGTAAAATAACAGTTCCAATAGATCACTCATCTGTTGCACCAGGTAGCATATAT